>NW_026054569.1:0-43478 GCF_022478715.1 Daldinia decipiens | reverse complement strand
ATCTCTATCGGCCATTGTTAAAATTTGTTTTTCCTTGCTTTTTTAAAATTAGCTAAATTTTGTAAAATATGCCAGTGCGCCTTTTTTTTTATCGCCCCCCCCCCCCCCCCCAAGTCCCTTGAAAACTCAAACGCCTCGTCCAATGTGTTCATAAGTTGGTGTCTGATAAAATATAAAAATGAGACCGCCAAATTAAAAGCATAATGGCCGGAAAAGCAGAGAGGATATGTCGCTCCGAGAAAATCCCCGTTCATAGTCCATACTATTCGTCTCA
Organism: Daldinia decipiens; assembly: GCF_022478715.1. Lineage (NCBI taxonomy): Eukaryota > Fungi > Ascomycota > Sordariomycetes > Xylariales > Hypoxylaceae > Daldinia > Daldinia decipiens. Next base: position 43,204 of record NW_026054569.1, on the reverse strand, counting down.
AATTCGTTAGGTGAAAATATCTTCATCTTCTTCATTATCGTCCTCTGCATCGGGATATCCTCTAGGGCGACGACCGGAGCCTATCGGCCTCAGTTTCTCATCATACCGTGTACCCATACGTGGTTCAGCCTCATCCATCGAGGACTCGTTATATGAGTGCAACGTGACCGTACCTAGGGCGTTATCCCAGCCATTCAGTGACGATGCTATTTCTCAGAGTTAGCCTCCAACCCAGCAATCCCAAAAATGGGGGACGGAAATATATATATATATATAAACTTAGACTTACCAGCAATAAAAGGGGCAGTAGGATGCCAGCTCGCATCCCTAACAACTGTCGACCAACCTTGAGATCTATACCCGCCGTAGGACCTGCGCTCGGCGCCAGTCTGAGGCAATGCCTGTGTAGACTTCTGAACGTCGATAATACCAGCAATGGTAGCATCCATATTGTATATGTAGATTTTGCCGTCGTGACTACCTGTGTACACATAGCGCGAATCGGTGCTACCGGGCGGCGAGAAGTGGCAGCGGATTAGGGTACGCAGTACCTCATGCCCGCGGAAGGTTACCAACGAGTTATCATTTGGATGTGGGAACCAGTCGGCATCGTCGAACCGGCCCCAGCGGTAGTCGAACTCGGTGTATCGTGTGTGTTGCCGCGGATTCAGTTCCTGGAACCGCGCTGTTGTGTACATCATCTTTAGATCCCAAAGCTTCATGCTCTGGTCCTTGCCGTTGCTTAGTAGGTATCGGCCATCGTTTTTACTATCCAGATACGTTAGGCCCTGAATATGACCGACAAACGCGCCGGCCTCTCGTCCGTCTCCCATGCTCCGTCGATCCCACACTTTAATCGTCGCATCGTCACTACCTGAGTATAAGATGTGAGGTGACGACTTATCCGCAAAACAAACCGCGTTAACATCATCATCATGGCCCTTTATCGTATGCAACACCTGACGCGATTCGATATCGTATACGACGATAGAACTTGCGTTTGTTCCAGCGACTAGCTCCCGTCCGTCGCCAGAGAACCGAATCGAAAAGATACCAAATTCGCCACGCCAGTTTACCCTCCCGTTTTCCGATAAATTCAACATGTATGGATCACCCGTATCGTTCGGATCAGTCGGTGCTAAGCAGACATTACTCTGCATCGAAGTGTATGCTAACCACTTGTTGTCCGGACTTAGAGATGCATCTGTCAAGGTCCAAGAACCGAAAGTAAACGGTACTGTCTTGTAATGCCGCCAGCTATACGGGTTAGAAGTGTCGTACATCCGAACCTTCATGTCTTTAACGCAAGCGAAGTAAAAGTTGCCATCATCTGAGAATTGGCCCGAGTAGACATTATCGTCGTAATTGATAATCATTTCGGCATCAGAGCTGGGAATCATAGATTGCGCCATCATGCTTTGGTTGATCTGGCGAGACCTCCTACTCCCTATGCCAAGCTCGCGATCAAGTATCCGGCGAGCTATTTGCTTCTTTGAGCTAATAGGAGACTGACTCTCATTCGCGCCGAACGTTCCGGAGTTCATCAGACTTCTCCCTTCGTCACTTGGGACTTTAGGGAATCTATCCGGGTCCAGTTCGCGCCGCCGTCTCCGGTACCCGAAGCTATTCTCATTATCGTCGTCATCTTCGCCATCGCCAAATACCAAGTGACCGAGGTTTGATCTTTGAAGGAAATCTAGGACTTGTCGTTGCGATAGTAAGCCGGTACGGCGACCTGTTTATACATCAGCTGTCAGCTCACAATTGATCGGTTTCTAGTAGCTTGGGACGCACTACTTATTAAGTTGATTAGGCGCTGCTGTACAGCTACCCTCTCAGCATCGGGCAATTGCGAACCTTCTCCATTACCGCCTTCTTCATCGTCGTCTCCCACTTGCACTACGAATTGGATGTTCCCCTCTTCGGCATCTGGGCGTGTATTTGTTAGCTAGCTGTAGAGCTTCTAACTCGTTCGCGAGTCTCGCATACCATGAAACTCATCTTCATCCTCGAATAAGTCGTGTTCCATGTCATCTTCATCTATATCCTCCTCCTCCTCGTTTTCTTCGTATTCGGGATCATGCTCGGCTTCATCATTTTCGGCGTCGACAAAATACTCCGGGAAATGCGCCTCCAGGTCTCCCGACCTTGATGTCGATCTTGAGCTACTCATCGTGTCTAGACTGGAATCGCTATAGAATGGATACGTCGGTAGATTGTGTTAGTGTGATTGTCCCACCGATATATCTCCGGTATCCCCTCCGATTGCTTGCTCGGTGGTGCGACGCTGGATGGAGAGATCAAAAAGAAGGAAGCTCTAAACCAGCAGAAAACTGTTTACCTAACCTAGGTACCTAACCTAGGTAAATTACGGAATTGATAGGTTGGTCTTGCCAGAATAGGTTCAGAGGTAAGGCCCTGAAACTTATATGACGACACCGAAGTTCCGTAAGAGGTACACACGTTATGGTGGGGTGTTCCTTATCATTGACTTCAATATTACTTATTAGTACATGGTGTAACACCCGAGATGTTATCGGCTTTTACCCCGGACTTAAGAAGAATTGCAGCCGGTCACATCTCCGTCCGGCACATCATATTGTTTTCTATTTCTACTTGGATGACAAACTCGGAATATCATGATTGATGTAGCAAAGTTGATGAGATAGTGCGCGTATCAAATAAAGCGGATACAAGTGATAACTTAAAAAATATCTCGTCCTAAATACTCATTTAAATATAGGCTCAGGTACATTTGCGAGTATTGTACCTAAAAAAAGCTGGATGATAAAGAGAAACTAATAAATCATAACAGATACAAATAGAGAAATAACGTGGTAGTCACCGGTAACAATTTAAAATACATATATACCATTCGTTATATATCATTGATTCTATACTGTGACTATATCATGTTACCTCTCACTTGTTAATCTATTGGTTTCGCAAATTCCTGTATAAGTACCGGAGTTGGGGATCACAAAATTCTTCCATCTTTTTCTGCTGTCAGTTACGCCTGCACCATCGCCAACTCAATGTTTGCTAAAGCTGTTATGTCAACTATGCTTTCAAGTTTCGATATATAGTCATGGCAGATAGGGCCGGTTATAGTCTTATTCATAACCACGTTCTTGTTATCTACCTTCCTTACGAACTCATCTGTTTGAATTCTTTTTCGTAACTTTAGGTGCCCAGGTATATAACCATGGAATTACACGAAGAGCTCCTCGCTTGGGCGATAGATAAAGGCGTTAAGCTTAATGCTATCGAGCCTAAACGTATCCCTGGTAGGGGCATCGGCATAGTTGCAACTCGGGCGATCAAGGTCTGTTATAGTCTATTCCGCTGTGCTGTGGGTTGCTCTTAAGACTACTAACTAACATAGCCCACAGCCCGAGGAGATTATCCTTGATGTTCCTACGTCTTGCATCCGTAGTATAGACACGGTTCACAAGCCCATCATCCGCCATCTCCCAAAGGCCATCTCGATCCATGGCCTTCTAGCTGCCGATCTAGCTCTGGATGCATCTTCCAAGTACGCGATCTGGAACGCATTATGTCCGACTCACGAAGACTTCGCTGGTATGCCGTTAGTATGGCCACAGGGATTACGTGCTTTACTACCCCCAGCGGCACGAGACTTGCTGTTGAAGCAGGAAGCTAAACTCAAGCTCGACTGGGCTGCCGTCTCGGCAGCATACCCTGAGCAGCTGGACGAAGCGCGGTACAGGCATGCGTGGATGCTGGTCAACACGCGAACCTTTTACTACGTCAACGCCAAACTGAAAAAGAGATCCAAAGACGACCACATGTGCCTGCAGCCCGTTGCGGACCTGTTCAACCACACCGATACCGGAGGTTGTAACGTGGCGTTTGATGACGAGGGGTTCTCTATTAAGGCCACACGCGCATATGCAAAGGGAGATGAGGTTAAGATTTGCTATGGAAGACATAGTGGAGATTTCCTACTTGTCGAATACGGATTCGTCATGGATGAGAATCGATGGGACGAGATTTTACTCGACGAAGTGCTGCTCTCGAGATTGAGCGAACGACAGAAGGAAAGACTAGAGGAAGTCGGATTTCTGGGGAAATACATCTTGGACCGGGAGACGGTATGCCATAGGACACAGGTCGCGGCAAGGTTGCTATGCTGTGGAGTTAGGGAGTGGAAGAGATTCGTGGATGGGATCGACGATGGGGAGCGCAGTCAGCAGAACGTAGATCGTTTGGTCTTGGAGCTGCTGAGGGAACAGAGGCACATTGCTGAAAAGAGGATATCCGAGGCGCAGTCACTAGATGTTGGCGAGCCGCAGCAAAAAGAGGTTCTGATTAAGAGGTGGAAACAGATTCAAGACCTGGTCGACACGAATATTGCACGTCTTGAAGCATAAAAGTCTCTCTAGATAGATAAACTCGTAAATAGTATCATACATATTTGCATGATTAAACATTGATAGGCGTTCATGATCGTTTATACAGGTAGAAATACATCACAACCCGCAAACGACTTGCGCCCGATTTTTGTCCAAACGCCTTATTATCATGCCTTTTGACCCCAGCTTTTTCCCTTTCAAAATTCTGTTCCAGTATCTTATAATACAATGGTACTTCAATGATACTTCGTAAATCATACAGGCGGTATTATTCAACTATTAGAACTAGATGATAGTCCGGACTCCTTCCTCAAGGCCTCTTTTCTCGCCTTCGCTTCTTCGGCACCTAGGAAGTCTTGTCGCAACATTTCTTCCTTTCGCTTTCGTGCGGCTTCTTCCTGTACCACCCATACTGTCATTGTATTAGTACGCGCATGTATAAATCCCGTCTCCCCTCGCAATATCGTCAAGACAGCTGTGTTGCGCGGGGTAGATTCGACATTGAATCGGGACTGAAAGGATATCGCACGTACTTGGCTTATCTGATTTCGAATATTCCTTGAGTTGAGTCACGAAGTCATCGAAATCCTTCTGCCTTTCGTACCGCCGCTCCAAGCTCTTCTTCTGCAGTTCCGGGTTATACTTCTTGAAGAGTTCCTCGTCGGTCGGCTGTACCCACATGACGAACGCGGGGCCTCCTACGCAAACTACGCCGCCGCTGTGGATTCGTGTAGGTTAGTCATGCGGCGCTTACTTTTTGAGATTGGTGACTGTATAGTTGCTTTAAGATAGACCAGGTGGGTAGATGCATTAGAACGCGCTTACTTACACAGCAAGCATTTTGAGCCATGTCCCGAACCTTCCTGACCTAACTGCCATCTTATGAGTTTCGTTGTTGTTTGGTTAGGCTCGTGGTATATAGTTGGCGTGGGTAAAGTCTTGGAAAAGGCCCTGGCAAGTTAAAAGTGCTCTTTGCTTGGGTACGGTTTAATGGTCGATGACGAAAGTTCATTGTCCAGGGTCCTCTCTTACATAATTTGAAGTGGCTAACCTAGTGGGGTATGGCTATCATAAATCCTCTCCTTCCTATTGGATCGCAAACTTTCAAATACATGTCGATAACTTTAGTTACCTACCTATGTACATGAGAATTGAATCTTAGCCGCACTTTACATACATAGGATATAATTGATAGGTAGGTACCTATCGTCTAATGAATGGTAACCAGCGCGTACTTGCTATATTATTTGTACGTTTTTAACCCGCCCAACCGCAGCTAAAGCACGTTTCCTTTCCATTCCAAAGCGCTCACCGGGTCGGATCCTCCCGGCGGCTCGATACACAGGTACCTATGACATATGTATAGCACCTTATAAGCTGAAATAGTTACATAAAAAGCAAACATGAAACAAACACAATCAATCAACATTAGATATGGGTATAAGGTATATCAGGTGCATGTAGGTAATGGGCTGTTATGGAAGTTAAATCCATCTCTGAAATATTAAAGACGTGTTCCAATTTTCGCATTTCAGAATCTGTGGCATTTGAGCGACTTCACCCGGTTCCCGGCATTACAAGTGGACAAGTCGGTTCATGCTAACAGGGGGCGGATGAGGCTGGCTTTGCTCTGTGAGGTATCCGATGGGATCAGCAAGCCAATCAGGTGCTGCTATGAGTTCAGCCCTAGTTGATTTTGATACTGTAACTTTGCTTGGCATATGAAAAACATATGTGCGTATGTGTTGTAGAATCATAATACTAGGTTTATTTCTATATTAGCATTGCTCGTGCAGATGCAGCTAAGTTTGATAGATGTCTCTTAGAGTTTTAATCAACACTTTTACGTTGCAGGTTGCAGGTTGTAGGCAACGAGTGTTTGTTACTAGCGCAAGCGCCGTGTGCAGCGTGTGCTGTTGTGTACCCATCCTTGTTTTAACTATGGACAAACCATAGGAAGAGAAGAGCGAGATGGCTAACATTGTTGAAGCCGGCTGAAGTTAAAACAGCCACTGACATGGGTACATTATGTATCTACATATCAACATTGATACTCCTTCGATCGGGTACACACAGGTCGATTAAAAATAGAGGGATAGAAAGATCAGATAAGATGTAAAGTACGAGATGGAATCCATTTTTCAGGCCTCCTGATCCCCTAAGTTGTAATTGTAGAGGAGAATAGCTTCAAATACATATATGTACCTAACCTAATGTACCTACCTAATTGTTCAATGCAGGTGCTCGTGCTTACTACATGTACCTACGGAGGTATGTATGTATGGTGCAAATACGACCTACAATTGATCATAAAGACAAGATGTAGCTTTACCCAACAAAAATACCATATTAGGTACATAACCCCATACCTGAGGTACATACATGTAGATGTACCCTTTTAGCGCGTGAACATCCCACTTAGACCCGGATATGTTAACCGTGCACCTGCCATTTGACGTAGAGGGGCAGTTGTGACGCTAAAGTTATCAGTGGTTGCAGTGCTACTTTCATAATATTATTAGGATCCTCAAAGTCTCCTTGTACCCCCGATTTGCCGAATCGTCTCGACTTCGCATTTCCACATCTCTTTAAGGTACCAATCCCCCAAAAGGATCGCCCTTGGTATTTATTCATACATAATTCTTCTTCCACCCTCTGCAGAGCAGAAATAATTAATACTAGGGAACTGGTCTCTCTTGACTCTGTTGAAAAGGGTAATGCTTGTTCTGCGACTTTTTCGCTAACTCTAAATACATTCCTTTTATCAAAACTTATTTCACCTATTCCTTATTCCCATCATTGTTGACTTATTGGCGAAAGCTTCGCTGTCCTGTTCCCTTTCCTCTAAACCTCTGGGCAAAACTTTATTGCCAAGCTACCGACGCCTTATTACCGATTTGAGATGTAAAGGATATAAGGTTTCGTCGCTCACATTGATGGAAATAAACAAACAGTCCCTCAATTCAGACATCGCATTCACTTTATATAATGCGCTAGCTTGTCGCCTTTCTTTACCAAATCACAACTTCTCCGAAACGGTTCATCCCTTCATTCGAGAACAGTACTGTGTATATTAACATCCGAGTAATTCACTACTCAATCTTATGTGAGGTGTAAGATCGTACAGCAACATCAAAGTTCAAGCCTACAGCGTGTCTCGGACAAAGTTTGCCAACCAATCCCAAGCCCAAGACTCGCCGCGTTTTTGCATACGCTGGCCTCCCGAAACCGACGATCATTACTGAGCCGAAACACAACAACTCAGGTACCAAAATAGACCCACGGCTTAACAACCCTAGCACTTGCGACAGCCTAGAGCCTCGACTTATACTCGATTTTTTACGCTGCCGAATACAGCTTCTTGTTACATACCAACCTTTTTCGACCATCGCACTCTGCTGTCCACTACTATATAGGAAAGGAACAAGGCGGTGCTGAGGAGACGGCTTAGTAGTATATCAAACGCTAGCTTCTGGAGAATTTGTGGCATCTTACGTTGGCAAGTGGGAAAACGTTGAGCCTCGAGTCGCAAACATGGCATACAATGGCGGATATCAAGATCAGCAGCGCCCTTACGCAGGACCGGCAGCACGAGTACCTCGAGGCCCCCCAAGGGATGGATATCCACCACAACAGCAACAATACAACCAATACCAAGATGACTACGACCACGGATACGATGGATATGACAACGGCTATCAGCAGGACTACGGTCCGCCGCCTCAAGATATGAATTATGGTAGACGGCCACCGCCGCCCAATCAAGGTTACCCTCCGCAAGATATGTATGGTCCTTCCGGTAGAGGCGGTCGTCCTCCCCCACCCGGTGCTGGTGGAAGAGGAGGTCCGATGCGTGGGCCTCCATTTCCTCGTGGTGGTGGCCCTGGAGGTCCTGGAGGTCCCGGCGGCAGAGGTTATCCGCCTCCTGGTCGAGGTGGCCGACCAGGGCCTCCAGACCGCGCTGGTTCTTCAGATCAGAATGGTAAGATAAATTTTTATAGGTTTAGATATTATAACTAATTAATACCATAGATCGTTACGGCCCGAACATTGCAAGCCCGAGCGAGCAAGATTTTGGTAGCCCATTCCCAGTATTCCCAGGACATAACAGAAGAACGGATCTTGACGAAGAGAATGATGTCCTAAACCGAATGGGTGGGATGGATTTGAACGGAGGGAGGCCGGGCATGTCTCCTAAAAGTACTTCAGGGCCAGCTAGAGGACCGGGATCTATGCCGGGACCTAGGCGAGCGCCAACAATGGATGATTATGGACGCCCATCTATGGATAGTCAAAGGGGAGGGAGAGGGCCGCCACCACAAGGATATCCGGATCCAAGACGAGGCCCACCACCAGGTGATCAAGGCTATGGCTATCCAGATGATGGCTACGGTCCCCCGATGTCTCCTACTAGGGATGGAGGATTTGGACCGCCTGGAAGGAGTATGACGATGCCCGCAAATAATGATTATATGAGAAACGCCATGCCGCCGCCGCCGCCGCGTATGGACAGCGCATCTTACAACGGCCCTCCTGGGCGCAATTATCCCCCTCCTCGACCTTCGACCGCTTCAGGAAACAGACCGCCACCCCAGAGGATGTATCCCGACCAAGGCCCCCCAGCACCTCAAGGGCCTCCGGGACCTCCAGGACCTCAAGGACCTCCGAGGCCGTATGAAAATGGGTCACTGCAGCCCCCTGGATGGAACGACCAGCCAGATCGAGGTTCCTTTGGCGAATTTTATGACACCTACTACGACCAGAGCGTAAGCGGAGAACAGTATCCTCCTGGTCCACCTGGTCCGCATGGTCCGCATGGTCCGCATGGAAATCAATACCACGAGGAAATCCCAGATTTTGATGCGGTTCCTTCCCAGAATCCGCGAGAATCGTTCGATCAGCATATTCGTCCTGCCCAACCCGGGTTGCACCAGCCCGGGCCTGCGCGCCAGCCTGAAGTGTCTAGGGCCAAGTCGCAACCAAACTTGCGCGAGCCTCAAGCAGCGGTTTTCGAAATGGTTGGCGATATGCCACCGGTACCACCAGGTGGATTCCAAGCATATAAGCCCCCAAGTGCCGGCCCAGGTCTGCCTGCCGCTCCCAACGCTATGAGACGTAGTTCTCAAGGAACCCCCCAAGGCGGACCAGGCTCTGGACATCCAGCACCCATTAGGCCTGGGTTGATGCCAAATTCCATGGTGAACATGAATGACAAGCCGCCCCCGGTTCGTAACTACAGTGCTGATACGCCACCCGCTACCGCTGGACCGCAAGGCAGGCTCCCCCCACCCCCGCAGAATGGGCGGCCAGCCTCCGTTGCCGAAAAGACTCCCGTCACACCCGAGGAGCTGGAACGCCTACGGGCTGTTATTAAGAGTGATCCGAACGATCAGCAATCTGCTCTTACGCTAGCGAAGAAACTCGTCGAAGCGGCGGATGTCTTGGTTCCTAGGCTCCCTGACCAGAAAGCCAGGGCCAGATCCCGTGAACGTTTCGTGATGGATGCGCATAAAATTTTAAAGAAACTTGCTAGTGCTCAAAACCCGGATGCTATGTTCTTTTTTGCGGATTGCATAGGCCGTAGCATGTTCGGCGATTCGGATCCTAAGGAAGCGTTCACGCTATACCAATCTGCAGCGAAATTGGGAAATGCCGCGGCAGCTTATCGGACAGCCGTCTGCTGCGAGCTCGGCAACGACGAAGGAGGTGGCACACGGAAAGACCCGCTGAAAGCGATCCAGTGGTATAAGCGCGCTGCGACGCTCGGTGATACTCCCGCGATGTATAAGGTTGGAATGATCATGCTAAAGGGACTGCTTGGTCAGCCTAAGAACCCGAGGGAGGCTGTTGGATGGCTGAAGCGAGCAGCAGAACGTGCAGACCCGGAGAATCCTCATGCGCTACACGAATTGGGATTGTTGTATGAGTCGGCGCAACCGAATGATGCAATAGTACGCGATGAAGCATATGCCCTGCAGCTGTTCGAACAGGCAGCTCAGCTCGGGTATAAGTTCAGCCAGTTTAGGATGGGATGTGCCTACGAATATGGCCTAATGGGATGTCCTGTCGATCCACGACTGTCTATCATGTGGTACAGCCGAGCTGCCACGCAAGAGGAACACCAATCCGAACTGGCTCTCAGCGGATGGTATCTAACAGGGAGCGAGGGTGTCTTACAGCAAAGTGATACCGAAGCATATTTATGGGCTAGAAAGGCAGCCCAGGCTGGATTAGCAAAAGCGGAGTACGCAATGGGCTATTTCACCGAGGTTGGCATCGGCGTGCCTGCAAATCTCGAGGATGCCAAGCGATGGTACTGGAGAGCAGCAAGTGAGTTTTCTCTTAACTATTTATTCTGAGTCTACACATGGGGTAAACTAGCAAGCTAACGATTGTATAGGCCAGGATTTTCCCAAGGCTCGCGAGCGCCTGGAAGATCTAAAACGATCTGGCAGGAGCGGACCTCGTCAACGCGAACGCATCTCCCGAAGTAAAATCGGCAAACAACAAGAGGGCGAGTGTTCCGTGATGTAGAACACTCGGATCACCACTACACCGCCCGCAATCGACGAAAGCGGTGACGAGCAACAGTTCCCGTCCAGAACCTCATCCCTTCCAAGCTTAAGGCGATCTCAACGGACCTTGAGAGTGATCAATAGGTCATCTCTTGAAGACCCATCCATTGATGGAGTTGATAAGCCTGCGGAGGCTAGTAATCAGCAATGGGCCAAAGAGTAAATCACATTTTATATGCAGAAACCGGCATATAGTGTGACCCCGCAGGTTGGCGTCTCGGAATTACGTGGGTTTCTATCGACTAGGCCGTAATGTTTAGATGGATAGTTATATTTTTCTTTAAAAAAAACTTGCAGAGTAGAAGACAGTTGGTTTGGCATGATTTGATATACCTTGTATTATACCATTGACGCGTGCATTTGCAGCATTTGGCTATTTGATTAGTTGCCATGCGGAGGGCATTTTGTTTTTCTCAAAATATTCAAGATACCTAATTCTACTCGATTGATATTATCGATTCATAAGTACCTTGAACTTAAGCGATCAGCTAGGTAGTCGTAGGTTCCGAACGGTTGCAAGTTTCATGCCGTAAAAAGGGTATGTAAGGCTGAATATGTAAACACCAGTACTTGGCTGGAAAGTTGGATGATTGCGGCCCCCCAACTGTTCGGAAGTTAGCGACTATTGGCTAGGCGGTGTCTTGCATTACTTGGCGTACATCTACTATAAGACAATGGAGAAATATGATTGGATGGAATATGATTGAATGACCGAACAGGGTGTTTACAACACTGTCTGCGCCTCTGATTACCGATGTAGGTAGCTAGGTGTAGCTTCAATACCTTTCGTATAATCGAAATTTTGTATGTAGATTTTTATATAAATTCCGCGTTTCTTTCTCTACTAGTTATCTTACCTAGTTCTTTATCTCTTAGTTTAAGCAACCTATTACTAGCCTAAGATCAATTTGCTATCAAAAACATCAAGTACATAATATGCTTTCCAGTAAGTAGTGCTCTCTCGGCTTCTGCATATAACTCGCTATCGTTATAAATTACGGAGTTTTACATTTACACTCTGAAGAACATTATTGTTTCTTTTAAATCTCACCCCGTTTTATGGGAAAAGAACTAACCATTAATCAGTGGTTAGGGATAGGACTGACCCTCCTTTATACAATCTCACTACAGCCCTCAGCAAGGATAAACATTGTATCAATACTGCGATAGATGAGCGGACACTCTCTACCTTAACCAGTGATGCCATCCAAATAGTGATTAATAATGACAATAGCCAAGTTGCATGTGGTAAGATTATAAACGAGAAAGATCTCCGCCGAGTAAGAGAGTTGAAATTCCTTAAGCCTCTCGCTTTTGTTATATAATTAACCGTCGCTCTTAATTTACAGGTTACTTTGACTACTACACCTATAGAATCTTTCAAAGCTGATGGGTCGACATCTACCACTATCTGCGACCCTAGCTTTGAAGCGTCCTTCGATCTCAACAATAGCCCTTCAATCTTGCAGACCTCGGTGGATGATATTCAAATCAATGAAGTCAATCTCGATGATCCTGGTACCAAGCCTAGTTCGGACGCTACAAATGCTACCAAGGGGGTAAAAGACGACCTTGAACATCTCTCAGCTTCTAAAGCTTCTACAATACAGTCAGGATGTTCCCATCGTCTTTGTAAAACAGAGTCAAGCTCTGTTCGTAGCTTATTCATCCATGTCGGAGGACCGCGCTGCATATGCCGGTGGAAATGGGGATCTACGATTACATTTAGTGTCAAGTCAGAGAGCTTTAACGATGACCACGAATCATACGAGCATACCATCGCGAGCGCTGAAAAGGCGGCTATGGAGTGGAACAAAGGCGAAATTGGCATCAGATTTCAGCGAGTCACGGAAAACATGCCGGCTGTGTTCCAGATCACATACGCCGGCGTCTGCCGACCCGACCCAAGACTATTTGCAGAAGCGTTCTTCCCTGGCGACTCTCCGCCGAAACGGCAACTACAGGTGTATGCACCATGCTTCGACAAGAACGCACGATTTCATGAGTATATGGCTAATATCCTCTACCATGAATTTGGACACATTCTAGGCCTGCGGCATGAGTTTGCCGACGAGGAAGCTTGGGATTCAGTGCTCGTTGGTGGGCGCAATCGTTTATCGGTCATGAATTATTTCGATCATCCAAGCGAGATTCAAATCCAGGACGACGACTACGCCAACACGAAGCGGTTCTACAGTTCCGACGAGTTAAGGGGGTGCATGATTATTGAAGAAGACCCCGAGAGCCTCGAGCAGTGCTACATTGGCAATAGGAGTCAATCTACGGAAGTCGCCTTCAAAAGTTTTGTCCATAGGCCAGCCCCTATCAGCTTGACAAGGCTTGGCAGCAACTGGCAGCCATAATAACAAATGTACCTCCAAATATACTGTACTTTGATTTACTAATTACACTTCGAATATAAAAGCTAATTTATTAAAATATATACTATAATACAGTTAAGCTATTATATTTTCTTAATATTTTTAGTTATATGGTGATATGTATAGTAGAGGATATTGTCGAGAGACAAGGTAAGGGTTAAGAAAGGAAACGAAACACAATACTGAAATGAGGTTATCACGATCTGTTGTTGTCTCTTGTTGAGTTGTGTGTGTGTGGGTTAGCCTAAAAGGTAAGCCTAAAAGGGCTTAGCCCCACGCACGTGATAGCACGTGACTAGATTACATAATTGCCTATTCCCAATATCCCAACAGATATATTTTAATATACTTTACGACTTTAGATTGCCAGGTGGGGCAGGCTGCCTGACAGCTGCGGCCAAAGCTGACAGGCGCTCGGTATGGTCAGAACTTTTGAAGGCGACTTCCTGTCAGATTAGTCAGCCATGTCAGGTGACCTGAAAATCCCTAGTCTCATGTAAAATAGCGGTGTAACACGCGTTCCCACGATTTTATCTCAATCAATCAGATCATCAGATAGATGATGAATTAGACCTCATATAACGCCTATTCAGTACGTATTAGTTGTGTGACAGATAGTTACGATTCGAAAGAAAGTATTACGACGAGAGAGAGGGGGTGATTACGACGATATCATACAAGTCGCTAGGATGTTAAATGTTATTTAGTGGAAATGTTACTTAAAAGAGCGAAGTATCAAGACATTCAAAATATTATGGAAAAATACATGCCTCGTATTTTCGGAATGATAAAAATTATTTAAAATTGCCTGTTTAAGTAAAGATCAAGCCAGAATCTTTTAAGGGTCTTGTATTTTGCCATATAAATAAAGCAGCAGAATACTTATTTAACTGCTTCAAGCAACATCTCCACCAAATAACATTTAGCATCCTAGCGACTTGTAAGAGTAGCTATAACGACGAAGTAGTACGAGAAAGAGAGGGATGCTATTAGAGGGGACCAACGACCTCCTAGGAGGCCTCGAGGTTAAGTATTGCCACCTTATATTCAGGAAGTTATTTTGATGAATAGGGACCCCGTTAGAAACTTGTGGGGCAACGTAATAGCTATTATAAATAAAGTTTTATAGCCGAAATAAGGCTCCACATATACGAGATAAGAACCAGGGACAAGGCAATAAATAAAACTATAGCCAAGACAAGGCCCTATAATTATCCCTTTAACTGGCATAAAACTACACCTCCACTATTTTTAATACAGTACTACATACGAGATAATCTAATTCTAAGGCTATCGATCAATGAAATCGAGCTACTTGATTTTACACCTAATTTAGCCTATGCCAGTTGTACCAGCATTCCTTCGAGTTACAAATAGCTACCTAGTCTATAAGTGAGGCTATTCAAAACCCTTTCATTTATGTAAATCAATCAGTCCCCAACAAGGTCGTCCCTAACGAGGCAATATTGTCCCTAACAAGGTCGTCCCCAAATAATGTTGCCTTTACAAGCCTAATACGCTAACGGTGTTACCACCTTTTAACGTTGTTTTTAAGCCTTTCTAACGAGCCTCAATATCGAATCCGTACTCCCCCAACCCTATGTATTTCTAATAATATATCTATCCAATCCCCTAATAATTGAACAGGCTTCTAAATAGGACTATCAAATAGCTTGGCTATTTAAGGCTTAAAATGCATACGTACCTATATTAAAGTTAGCACAGGCTCTTGGTTGTCTAGTTGCAAGGTCTGTTTTATCACCTTATATAATAACCAGGCCAAGCTAAGCAGCGATATCATCGATATTAGGGTGTTGCAAGGCCATTTAGCTATCGAGGGACATCAAAAGCGACGACAATACGTCAAAAGCGGGCTAGAAACAAGGTCGTCGACATACAGCAATTTGAGGCTATTTTGAAAAAAGTAATGTTGAAAGAAAGGTAAAATTTTAAGGAATCAGCTTCGTATCCTTTCGTATCATCGATCATGAGGGGCCTCCGGCCAATCAAAGGCCTTGGGTCTAAATAAAGGTGGATCTATTACGCGCATGTTGTAGGCTGACTTTGTACAATACCGATTACAGGGGGGGTTGTAGTCTTATGCCAGTTAAGGGGATAAGGCAAAAGTCTTACTAATTGCCTTGGCTACGTTCTAAAGTTTTACTAATTATTTTAATAAGGTTATGAAACTTTATTATTATTATAGTTATTAGGTTACGTTTTAAAGCTTTATTAATTATCTTAACAAGGTTATAAGACCTTATTATTGTGGCTATTAGGCTACGTCCTAGAACCCTATTGGTTATTGTAATAAGGTCGAAAGACTTTGTTATCTTAACTATATTTAAGGCCTTATTAGGGTCTTACTAGTCACTTTGATAAGGTTGAGAGACCTGTAATCGTGGTTATTAGGCTACGTTCTAGGATCCCTATTAGTCATCTTGACAAGGCTGAAAGGCCTTGATATCTCGGCTATAAAAACTAGCTGTATAGTCGCCGCAGGGGAGGCTAAGGCCAGAAAAGGCGTACTACCAAGGTCCTTTTTCAAAGATAGCCAGGAGACGTCTCGGTACGATATCAGATAACCTTGTGGTAGGCTAACCGCGTGGTCGCCACACGGGAAGAAACGAGCCCGGAAAGGAGATACTGCCGAAAGTCCTTAACAAGGCTCGAGGATAGCTAGGAGGCTTCCCGGAACGGTCGCCGGTAACTCGATGGTAAACAAATAGAAAATTATGTAGCCGTTATAGAGAAACAAGGCTTGAAAGGGGGGTACTGCCAAGGTCTTGATTCGAGGATAGCCAGGAGACATCTAGCAAGGTAGCAGGTGACCTTATATCAATAACAAGGCTAGGAGACGACAAGGCTCTTAACAAGGCCCTTAATAAGGCTTTTGACGAGGCTCGAGAATAGCCAGGGGACCTCCCGATACGATCGCAGGTGACCCTGTGAAAGGCCAGTAACGAGGCTAGCAACGAGGCTAGAAGAGATGACGAGGCTAGTAGCGATTAGGCTAGTAGCAAGGGTAGAAGCAGCAGCGAGGTTGAAGATGAGGCTATATTCATCAATAAGGCTAGCAATAAGGCTAGGAAACGAAATAGCTAGAGGGACACCTTACTATCGAGTTTATAAGGATATCGACAACAAGGTAGCCGCAACGACAAAATAGCTACAACAATAAGGTAGCTGCAATAGCGAAACTACAAAACAACAAAATAGCCAGTAAGGAGGCTTACCTTATTATTATACTTTATTATAAGGCTACGATGATATTAACGACGAGGCTAGCAATAAAGCTAATTACGAGGCTATCTAAAAGGCTAGAGGATATAAGCGAAATATATCTTACCATAAAATAGCAGCAGGATAGCTACACTAACGAATATATACCCTGGGATTAGAAGCGACAACAAGATTCACGATAATTTTTTACCCTCCCACACGGCTTTTACCAGTCCCGAGGACGGGACTATAGGGAGAGGGGTGACTCTGTCAGGGTATAAGTAGGTTAGGGGTATCTACAGGGGTCTATCTACTATATAAAGGGCGCACAGCGCCCTCGAAAAAGGATAAAAAGCCAGGCGTTACTAGATCAATACAATATATACTACTTGGTCTACCTACCCTAGACACTCACTCTGTGTATGGCATCAATCAACGGGTATCTCTGACAGTGTAACGCCTAGCCTTTTATCCTCTTTCGAGGGGGCTGTGCGCCCCTTATATAATAGATAGACCCCTGTAGATACCCCTAACCCACTTATACCCTGACAGTTAATGAGAGATGAAGAACTAGATAGCAGAGAAAGAAACGAGGAATTAATAGTAAAGTCTACATACAAAACTTTAACTGTATATAACTACAATATATAACTAATTAGGTGATTATGAAATTTTAACGATCGATTTATTCTATTAAAGACCAGGCCAGACATTGGTCTTAGAATACTGTGTACTCTGCCTCTCCGACCTTTAATAATAGAAAGGGGGGGGCGGGGGAAAGGGGTTATGATCTCATCCTTGGTTAGGTATCGTGGGGTAAATCGCAAGCTTTATTTTTCTTTGACGACTTATCATTTATGACCTATTACCTACATTCGAGGGCTGGACTACCTGCAAAATGCATTATTTTTTTATGCAGGTATATGCGGGCTGACAGGAAAGCGTCCTGTCTACGCAAGCTCATCCTAACGGGTGCTGCGTTTTAATTAAGCGTTGATCCTTGAAATAGGGATTGATCCGAAATATTTCCGAAAAGGTGTGTCTTGCTCTTATTTTAAGATACTTTTCAACATTTATAATATTTCATAATATTTCGAAAGATTTTGAAAGATTTGTTTCCTTTTTAGGATTCTGAAATAGCTTCTATTTGCTCCAACCCTTACAACGCTATCCCTAATCTAAAGATTAACTCTTAATTAAAACGCAGCATCCGTTAGGGTGCAACGAGCTTGCGTAGATAGCACATGTACTTGCAAAATAGTGTCTGTCAGAATTCTAGATGAGACATCTAGAACAAAGGACAGGTTCAGTATGCATAGAGACAAGCCCTCGTAGTTAGGTTGGATTAGAGTTCCTCGCGGAACAACGTAGTTGTTTCCCTACTGTTTAGTTCCACCTCGTGACAGTGTCAAAATAATTGCTTAACAAGGGGAATACCTTTGTAAAAGCTTCTCTCCAGATATACCAAGCAGAGAAAATACAAATAATCATACCAATATGATATAAACTTTAAGTCTAATTCTAATATTAGTTATAAATATATGCTCGAAGGCTTCGCTGAGTTATGTGGACAGGAAAGTGAGCGTGTTGGTATGTTAGTGCTTACAAGATCGGCACCTTTTTTGTGACGCTATGTATTATGTAGGTGCCGCCCTTGCGGGAACGGTGAGAACACACCACCTAATACTACCTTTTATGCAGGCTCACTTACCAGCAGTCTGGTGTCTGGCTCACACCTGTCAGATGATTTGGGAAAATATAGGTACCACGTTATTATTCCTTCCCTCCTGGTGGCAGGAGATTTGCCAAAGAATGGAGCAATGGTATAAATTACTTTCTCCCCTCTGCGTGATTTTTCTTAACTATAATCTATAAGGTGCATAAAGAATATTACTAGAAATTTCTTTAAGCTTAGTTATACGAGGAATTTCCACGTATTTTAGCTGGGCAGGTATCTCTTTATAAGCGCTATGGCTAGTAAGTGTCCCCAGAGGGTCACATCATTCAAATCAAACACTTATACTTCTTTTATATGAATGTAACTAATCGTTGAACATAGTAATCAAGGGTAGTCTTTGCTCTTCTTTGCATAGCGCCATCAATGCCTTCAACGAAATTCAAGGGCGTAGCAATATTGCAATAGACAACGGGAGTTTTCCCGGCCAAATAGTGGTCAACAACGAGGTCGCATATGATGAGAAAAGAAATATCAACGTTAGGGGCCCGGGTAGCCAGAGCCTAGTAAGATAGATACGATCTCCTGATTTTCTCGCCTGAATATACAATTAATCATCGCTCTCAATTAACAGCTCGAGTCTGCCACAGCTGATGGGTCAACATCCACTACACCTAGCTACAGTTATGAATCATCATTGGATCTCGATAGACCTGACTGTCGTTCGACGCCGCGGACGCCAGTCAGTGAAATTCTCACCCATCCTAATGGCGAGGATGTTGGTCCCGAGAAGCATGTCACAGAGAGTAAACAAGTCCAGGATAGTCTGTTATTTGACCTCAGTATATGCAATGAAGTTTTGCTTGGGCGGGATGTTCGCGCTCAACATAGCGCTGCTATTCAGATTGAAAACAATGCGATCGATCTCGACAAGGTTAACGCCGAGCCTAGCCAACAAATCAATCACTCCCCGAAGCAGCTTGATGACGTGTTGAAGAACGTACCGAGTCCAACTAGTCCAACTAGTCCAACCAGAGAAGCAGGTTCATTTTCATATCCCTGTATAACAGAGTCAGCGTTCATAACCAGTATCCGCCTCCATCGCGGAAAGCGCGACGATACCATTTACCGATGGAAGCAAAAATCAGAAATCACATTCAACGTGGATCGTCACAGTTTTAGATCTAACATCGAGTACGCAAGAATGGCTAACGAAACCCTGGATGCTGCAGTCGAAAAATGGAATAAGGGACGGTTCGGTGTACGATTCAAGAGAGTTGAGGATCACGAAGAAGCCGTCTTCCAACTCATCTACTCAGCGGGTGGTGGAGATGTCCTAGCAACTGCCTTCTTCCCCAACACGGCGTCTATTGGGCGGCGACTGGTGGTATATGAACAGGCTTTCATAGAGGTGAATGACCAGTATGACCTGATGACCAACCTTTTCTGCCATGAACTGGGACACATCTTAGGATTGAGACACGAGCGCGCTCAAGAAAAGGAGACTAGCTATCCATCCGTACAGTGGGGCGACTCTAACCCCCTTTCCATCATGAACGACGACTTGACACTAGACGAGTTTTGTATTCACGAGAAGGACTATATCCAAGTGAAGGAGTTTTACAAAGCTTGCGCCACTTACAACAAATATACTATTGTGGATATGGATGCGAAGCCCTACGCCCTTTACCGCTGTCGCTGCCTCCATTGCCGCAGTGTTTAATCAACTTCCTATAGTAAGTTTATATCGCATCTTACCCTGGCTTGGAACGCTCGACTTAACGACCTGCTGCGGGTAGCTTCTAGGCAAACCTGTAATGAGAGTTACATACGAGCATCTCCGTGACTTCAAGCGAGGTTATGGACTGAAATTTGAGGTCTCCCGGTTAATATAGATAATCTCTGGGGGCATTTTATATTAGAAATGATCAACTAGTCATACCTACGGGCTAGGTAGATGGAGTAGTGTCGAAAATTTTTTTTTTTTTTTTGGCTTTAAGAGCAGATTCTCTTAATGTCTGGGGATATTTACTGGGTATAAGGCATAGATGCAATTTTGCATGATCATGCACTAAAAATGAAGACGTATATGTTCAAAATAAAGCCTTTCGAGGATTATATCAATATGAGCTGGTGTGTGTTGAAGTGGCCGAGACAGACAGCGGGTGTATTAGGATGATATGCAGTAGACAAGTTTATTGAATTCGTTATGAATGACTGTAGTTGATCCAATTTGACTCGGGAGAAACTGGCTAAAAAAGCTCACTACTGGGATTCTAAATTATAAGAATATAAGTGTAGGTAGAAAACTAAAAAGGACGTACGATATTTCTAACATTTGATCCCTAAGCCAACCCTAAGCTTCAGGAACTCTTCACGCATTGTCGATACTAAGCAAACACTTAATAAAACAACACACAACACACAACACACGCTGTAACCATGAAATAAAACAGAAAACTTCCATGTTCAACTAATTCTGATGCACCAGGTAGTAAAGTGGTAGTACAAGTAAGCCCCCCCTTTTCCGACTTTACTATGCTACCTAGGAGAATCAACGAGAGAATACTCTATGTACCCAATCCATCATCTAACCGCCCCTGTTTTCGAGGCAAGACAACCCACAAAGTATCGATAACCCGCAGTCTATAAGTTTTGCGAAACACTCAAGTCCGGACTCGTTCGAGTCTGCCGGCTGGCATTCCGTCATGCAATCAACCATCCGCCCTCCCCGATGCATAATGCCCCCCCGTACTTCGGTATCAAAATTACACCACTATGCGCCTGCCACCGCTCTATCTCTCAAGGCTTGACAGCCTCCTTGGCTTGGGCGACGGCGGACTCGGCGGCGGCGGCGGCGGCGGGGAGGTTCTTTTGCGAGCGGCGGTACATGACGATACGGGCGACCTGGATGACGCCGACGCAGCCGAGGAAGAAGTTGACGGTGGCGAGGAGGACGTTGCGGGGCTTGATGACGAAACACCAGCGCGTCCAGATGAGGCCGGTAGCCGTCAGGGCGCCGTTCTGCGTTAACGAGAGCTTCTCGGCGGGTCGCGCGAAGTCGGAGACACCTGCGATGACAATCGCCCACTTCATCACCGGCGCCCTGAGAAATCTCGCCGTCAACATGGATGCGCTTGTAGTAGATGGACAGACACGTAGGCGATCCGGAACCGGAAGGGATGGTTCTCTTACCAGAAATGCACCGTCTTCAACCCGATGGGGCTGTTCCACATGCGCTGGAACCAGTTCTGGGCAGCTGCCTCCCCGGTGGTCGCGGTACTCGCAAAGCGGCGGCCAGTCTGGGGCGCATAGGTGCCGCGGAAGGCCGAGCGCAGCGCAGACTGCTGGAGCACGGGCCGGGCGGCGCGGAAGAGGGTGGTGGTGGCTGGCATTGTTTTCCCTGGGGATTGGTGGGTTTAAATACGAGGGATGGATAGACAGGCTTCTTAGGAATAGGCAATGCGTGTGGTACTGGCGAGAAAGGGGAGGGGGAAAAAAATACCGTGAGCCTGCTCGCTTTCCGGCTTCGTCCTCGGGACCTTCGAGTTGATGAGTTGTTGTCGGAATAAAGAATTGTAAAAAAAGGTTCCTAGGTCCGATAGGTATTAGGTGGGATAATTTTGGTTGGGGTTCCGAAGATAAGATACGTATCTAAACTTAGACCCGTTGAAATCGATACATAGATCCGGAACCTAGTACCTACCAAGCTCCCCTTGCATTTGCATAAATCTTGCATAAGTGGCGTGGTAGCATCGGAGGTATTTTTTTTATGCATCTGCCGACGCCAATTCATCGGCCCCGGTCCCGCTGACTAAGGCTTCGAACTACAGCCCATTAATCATTCTACATTTCATCATTATACATATAGGTACCAAGCAAACCTCAACCTCTACCGTCCCGATCTGACCTGCCATCTTCGATCGCCGAGCGCCAATCGCAAATATGTCAGGCAAGTATGCTTTTACGAAGGCCCTGAAGGAGGTTCGCTTCCTGTTCTGCCACACTGGAGAGGGTAGTGCTGCGACGAGGTGAGCGCGAATTGAAGCAATGCCGCGATGCTAAGGTAGCTGACAATATAGGACATTCCTGAATCGAGCATATCCCACGATGAAGAAGAACAATCCATTCACACCTATCCTCATACGAGAAGCTTCCGGCACCTTACCCAAGGTCTACGCCAGATATGGTTCGTCTGCGCTATGTGGTTCTGCGGAAACAATGGAAATGCTAATAGGTTGCGGTTGCAGAGTTTGGAAAGGAGAAGAGCCAGTCGCTAGAGGGTACTACATGGACTCACGTGGATGTTAGGGAAGTACGTGCTGACAATGATGCTACAGGACTCACGGATAAGCAAATCGAAGACACGGTTGCACAGTTGGTCAAAAGCGAGACTACATGAACACTTCACTTATAGCTGGCGTTATGAGAAAAAAGTAATTATTCATATTGCTTGAGATGTTACCATAATGAGAACAAGACCCTGCCGAAAATAGAAACTGCTTGTGCACTCTTATTCTAATTCTTGTTTTTGTTTTTGTTTTTGTTTTTGCTACCTATTATTAATGATACTACAGTACAGGTTCAGATAATTCATAATAAGAGAGTATAGTTATATTGAGTCCCACGATACGATAAGGTACCTAGACTGAGCGTAGCCCTTTATCGGAAAAGACTTGAGAAGTGCTGCCGCCCAGCATGTTCCCAGTGAGACAGTGTTTCAATATGCCTGTCCTAATATTCTCGATTTGGTGGAAGGCTTAGGTGGTTGGAATCAGAAGGATTAATGTGTTTCCGGTTTGGTACCACCCCCAGCCCGACCCCCCTGGCGCATTTTTAATTAGAAGGATTATTCTTCACCAGGGTCCGGGTCTGAGTCCGAGCTTGTGTTATGGATAATTAATATAGACCCTTTAGTATATGTGGCCTGTAGGAGATAGTTATCTTTAAAGTCGGAATTGGAATTAGAGTTAGGGTTGGTATCAAGCCATGTCGGCGAAAAGATGTCCTGTCGGGGCGAAGCGATGTGGGCGAAAGGGTATGCTGTAGGTGCGTCGATGGTGTGTTTGCTGCGTGGAACCGCGCCTTCTCCCACCCACACCGACAGGGCTCGTAGATTGACCAGCAATAGCAAGATCCCCAAAGTCGTGTATCTGGCAGAGTAGCTTGGATTGGCAAGACCAGAACGACCATTGGTCGTAGAGGCAAACCTTGAGCGGAAAGGATAGGACTGGCGCCAGAAATATAGTATGCCATGAATACCATGCCGTATGAGCAGTATTTGACAATGCTCCACGTTCGGTATCTCCCGTATATTCCTATGTATTAGACATAGTCATCTCAATTTTTAGTTTAACGGCATGTCTTTGGGGTGGAGTTGGGGATTGTGTGTCATGAAGGATGAGGCGGTAAGGGATCCCAAGTTTAGGCTTATTGCAGTGTTGTTATGATAATAGGTAGGTAGTCGTATTAATTTTATCAGTAGTAGGATTGCTTCCACCGTCATTAGGGTTATCCAGTAGTCTTTACCCCGCCATTGATGGCTTTGGAAAGCCTGAATGCCAGAGTTAAGGTGAGAGAGGAATAACTATCACCAGCCATACACTGACCAGCTGGGATTTGGTGTTGTTGTTGGCGTATTATTTAAGACATTCCTCCTTGCAGACAGCTTCGAGTCATGATAGTTTAGTTGTTCTGAATGTTAACCGAATGTTGTCTCAAGAATAAATTTTGTGAGACCCCACCGGCACCAGGTCCTATTGTTGCTATTACTACCTCATTTTTGACTTATTTTGCCGCTCCGTTGCAGCACTTGTGCTTTGAGCTTTATTATTGGGAACCGCTGCATCAGTCTGTATGCCCCTAGGTGCTTTGAATACTTGTTAGCGCGACCATGTAAAAAAAGTATAAGTTAAGGGTAATGGTGTAAGGGTAAGATTGTGTAGGTGTAATAGCTATTGGTAGTGAATATAGAGAAGGGCAGTTACTTACCGGTCGGGATTATTAAAACCAGTTATAGGTAGTTGGTGACATGTTTTGATATAACCATCCTTTGGGTCTTGAGTTCCTTGAAGCTGACTTCTTTTTAGAAGAAATAAAGCAGCCGACAATTAGGCTTAAGAGTAGGTAGTTATGGGGGAAGTTGTAGACCAATAGATGTATGTTCCCCTTGAAGCATCAGAGTATGAGGCTTACAGTGTTGTACGTGCCCCCCTGAAGCATCAGACTATGGGGGTTAAAATGTTGTATATGCCCCATGAAGCATTTGAATATGGGGGCCAGAATGTTGTATGTGCCCCGTGAAGCATTAGAATATGGGGATTAAGAGGGTTTAGGATAGATAGGTAGGTGTTAGGGTAGGGTTGTTTATTGTTAATGTTAATGTAATGTTGAAAGGAAGTGGATGATAGGATAGTAAGGTAGGATAGTAACAAGGTAGTTAATGTAAGGTAAAGGTTTGATATGTGAAGAAGAGGATTAATTGAATCCAACTTTGTGTTGAGGAGAGTAGGGTTGAAGTAGGATAATGAAGAAGGAAAAGAATCAGAATGGATTCCTTGTTGGGAAGGGTACTGTTTATATAGAGCCGCGAATGTGAATGTGAAGAAAGAAAGAGAATCGACGGAAGGCACGTCGAAGAACTTTGGAGGGTTACGACCGACTTGTTGCTCAGGAGAAAGTCCTCAACAAATAGTCATAAACGCGTCTTAGCGCCGTTACTTCCTTAACAAGTAAGCTATTTTGACAAACAAATGCCTTAGATCTGATGTTCTCGTGAGACACTTCGCCATTACAACGGAAGGTGTTGGGTCGTAACTAGCAGTTGCGGCTGTTGCAACGGGCAGTTGATGGCTCGTGCTTGGTAAATGTGAGCACATTCACGATGATATTTTGTGCACGGACATGGGCACGGACCTGCATACGGAAGAGAATTTTTACTTTTACGACTGGGCAACTACCTATCAACATACTACACTGGGTACCTGGGTACTCGTTCCTGAAGCCTAAGTTGCTTGTACATAGGTAGGTAGTCACTTATCTACTTACATGTAAGGTATGTACCCGGACTGTGACTCTGATCAATGGCTTAGCAGCTTAAGTCTGTGATTAGGTAGGGGCGATTCCCCCTTTTCAGATTTTGGATACACAGCTGTCTTCCCCTGATATTTCTGGTAGAGCCCTAAAGAATGACCAATAGCGGAATATGTGATGAATTCAAGTAAGGATTACTAGTAATTGTTCTATGATCTATTTTGGCACAATATATTTGACTATCAGAGTTAATAATGGGACATGGGTTTATTCTTCATCTGGGATTTAAAAATCCTACTTGGAACATAGGTAAATTTCAAAATAAGGGGCATATATAACTGTGTACATGGATAGGAGAGGTGATTCTATACATTCACAAGCAAGCCACCATAGGAACAAGGGGAAAAGTGCGGAGTATGGGAGTAGAGTTTGTATATGGCCATCTAAATTAGATGCCCCTTTCTCTAGCTAGCTAGAGAACTAATTATAACAGGCTAGAACTATGACTGAGTATTAATGAAGCTGGCAAAGGGTCCATAGAGCCTAGCCAATACCAACACAAGACATATGATTACTTGTGTTATGTACAATGTTTGGGAATTACTCCTTGCTACTCTCTTGCTCTATCATCTTCAGTATCTCTGACTCCTGATCGCTAGCAACAGCCTTTCCATTGTTCCAGTCGACAATCTGCTTTAGAGTTAGCATGTTACTTACAAAAATAGGGGAAAGGGGTGTGATTATGAGTAGGTAAAGAAAAGGAGACATACCACAGGCCGGTTGAAGTTCTCCTTGTTCTCTCTGAACTTCTTCATGGCCTCATTCTCTGTCGACGCGCCTTGCACGATAGAGCCGATCTTCTTTTTGCCGACGTACTCTAGAATAGTCTTGAGTTGGTCGACGGTAGGAGGCTCCTCAGTGATGTTCAGTTCAAACTCCTGACGCGAGCGCTTGGGATGCGTCTGGTGAGAATGATCACTGGCTTGATCTTCAGTTGCTGTCTCCGTGGCATTGGCTGAAATCTGCTTTAGGAGAGTTGCCGCTCTTGTGGAGGCCGGTGAGCCTGCCTTGTGGAAGAGGGTGACGATATCAAGAGTTTTATGCTATTCACGCATTAACATTCATTACTCATTAGCTCGGAACTTCAATTGGAACTTACAAAGCGGAACATTGTAACTGAGGTTTCTTGTAGCTTACTTGTGAATCAACTAAATAGGATGTAAGATCAAAGAAGAGGAAGTTGTGTCTGAAGCCGGCGATGTAGTTGAATTTACTTTTTTGGGACAGCTTTCGACTTGGCGTTGGAAGCTGCGATAGCTTCCGGGAATTCGGTGACGTCGGCCCTATGTATCAATTGCCTGTCAAGCCACATGCAGCTCAGGAACAAAGTTGGTTCGGTATTTTTATTAATCTACGCTAGTCCCCTTAGAGATTTTAGTACATTGGAAGCTAAGTTCGAATCTGGCCTGTGCGCAGTTTTTATCTGAAGGGTTGGGGAAGTTACATCCAGATACATTAGTACCTATGTACATAGTGTTAGGTACCTAAGTACTGTACGTACCTCATAGGCCCGTTGCTGGGTGGGTATGGCGGTTTCCATAATATGTACACAGCTTAGGTACATACATAGTATACATAGTACATAGGTATGTATTACCTACATATTTGGAAGCGCGTTGCAGCTACGATTTTTTTCTTGGTGACATCTCAGCATTAAGTTGCCAGCAACATCCGAATTTAATTAAATCTCCTTCCAATCATTTCAACCCATCTCTCGTAACCACCCACCAGTTTGTGCCTTTTGCAATCCGAGAATCCATCCTTGATTAGGTATCCGTGTTTGCCTATCCACCTTGTGTGTCCTAAACATTGTATCTCATTCCTCGAATTTCCATTCACCAAATAACCGAAGAGGACAATGAGGCCATTGATCCTGCATAACGTCCCGGACGAGGAACTCTATACTGGAGAGGATGGGATTCAGCGTCCATATGCTATGTATTTCCCTGAGTATGCAACAGTTCCTCCCCTTGAAAGAAACCGTCACCTTGAATCAAGTCTGCTTACCACTATGCCCGATGACAGAGGTGAACGACAACGTACCCTCCCACGTACGCGTGCGCGAGAGGTGACAGAGTCGGGTTCCTTTGGTAAATCGACTAGACGATCTCGCTCTAGAACGGGGAGCGCACCGCCGAAACGTGAAGATGCTACGATGCATAACGCCGATAAAATCTTTTCGAATTACATAGCAAGCCGACAGCAAGCCCCTAACGCCACGACATCGACGACAACGACTACCGCTGCGACGCAACGAAAGACTAGCTATCTAGGACAGACCGCTGCGCAGTCGCAAGAAGATTCTGCTTCTGCTACCCAGGCTTCGACGTATCGCAAGGAGCCTGTCGAGGTTATCCTGAGAGGTTACTCATCGCCATCACAGCAGTATGCGGCTATTAACCATTACGAGCAGCTGGCAGGGAGGATATGCGAGGACTACTCCAGAGAGCCACCGGCCGAGGCGCGACGCTACAAGTCAGACTTGAGGGATCCCGCGCTTACGAGGCGACAACCCTTATCAGCCCCTGAGCGGGCTAAGGTTAGCAGGGTGGCCAGTGGTGAACACTGGGTGAAGATTACGTTCGAGTCATCGGAGGCAGCAGAAGCCGCAACGTACGCTTCTCCGCAGAATATATTAGGTCATCTTGTCTACGCCGAACCCTACCGTGGCCTGCCCCCTAAGGAAGATGCTGCAGTGCCCGATGTGGTCGGTGATAGTGGCATGGTTGATCTGTTTAGGTCTAACACCTTCAAAAGCGTGCCGAAGAGACCATCGCAGCCCCGTATAGATAAGGGCGCGACATTCCCTAGGACTCTCTTAACACAGACGGTAGAGCGGACTACAAACCTTCACGACTCTCCCCCAGGATCGCAAGGCTCGACCCAGACTATGGATACCACCACGGCATCGACAGCAACGGTGACGGGTGCAGTCTCAGAACCGCAGAATATAGAGCCAGTGGACAACACGTATTGCCGGCGCATTCCAGAGGCCAAGCGGGCTAGAATCCTGCCGGCCGACCAAGCCCTAGCTCCTCAACTGACCTGGCAGCAAAAGCTGCTAATCTACATTCCACTGATAGGATGGTTTGGAGGCTCAATGATCGGAAACGAGGTGCCCCGTAACGAGCTCGGCGAGTTTGACTTCAACAAAGCTAGTTTGTACTGGCAGCTGATGTTTTACTTGGATCTCTGGTTCGGTCTCTTCGGCCGCGAGCTCGTTAGTGGCGACAAGGAAGACTAAGACACTTTATACACATACCAACTTGCATCATCAATTTTTTTATACTTCGTAATGCTATGAAAAGTAGGGACATGAGGGCAAAGCGGGTTTTGGTAATACGCCCCCTGGAGTTGAGGATCACATCATTCGGAAAGCCCTACGATAAAATGCCCAAAGACAGATGGTAAAGTGAAGAATAGGAGCTTTGCTATGCTTGATCTCGTTATTATTACTATAGACGAGCTGGACGTGGATAGGGGCATGGGGCTGGGTTAGCGGCATACTGCGCATAGTTACCACGAGGAGTTTGCTTTTCTTTTCTTTTTCGTGTACGATGAATTACATAGGTTACTCGAGACCAATGGGAACAACAATGGATTCCAAGCCATATTGCGTTTGCTCCCTTTCGTATGAATGTTGGCTGAGTGTAATGTTATACATATACAGCTGTGAAACTACCAACATGTATGTATGTAATACTCGAGACGCAGACCAAATGCTGGCTGTACTACTGCAATATTAGATAGCCAGGAAGCGAAGATACAAAGCGGGAGATGCCATTCTAATGTCGAAGATATGACTCCGTTCATCTATTCATGTGCCGTGAAATTTAATACAGTACTCAATCAATCAATATTTCGCCGCCGTAACCGCTGTTAGAACCATCCTATCCTATAGGTTAGGCACCCTTTCCGTCTCCTCGTCCTTGTGTAGCACCCCTCCTCATACCAGTACGGGGGTATGTGCACTTTGTGCTATGTAACTATAATCAAGCAAACTGCCTATCTATCTCTCCATCGTCTACCTTATTCTTCCCCGCTGGCGGCGGGGAAGGTAACAACACGGGGTCACTACCACTGCTGACTTGTCTCTGCCGCGTTCCGTCGTCTCTCCATTGTAACGTAGTGTCCTCGTTTAGCTCATCCTCGTCATCTTGCAGCCCTGAATCTCCCTCTCCTAGTTCCATTTCCAGCGCTCGGCCCGGGGAGCTACTGGCGCCTCTAACTGTCGCAGCGTCATACCCGTCATCATCGTCCACATCCGATACGAGGTCGTTGTTAACTTCTTCCTCGCCGCCGCCGCCAAATAATAGCTCCTCCGGATCCATAACTACGTCCGCAGTTCGCCGGCGGATAGGCTGTGGACTAAACGGCCTTAACCCCCGGCTCATGTTGGACTCTGAGAATATGCTCTCTGTGTCTTCTCTATCTCTCCTGCGGTCTTGCGGCTGTTCCACGACCCCTGTTAAGCTTTGAAACTGGTCTTCCTCTGGATCGACTACTAAGCTATCGGCGCGCCCACCCGCACGTGCTGTTAGTACAGAATCCGAGACAGATGTCGAGGCCGCGTCGTTGGCTAGGATGCTTTTGGGCGGGAGTATACTAAACAGCTTCGCCCCTCCTTCTCCGACGGCACTGTTAGCCGCCATAATTGAGACTCCCCCCGCCGTTGCGCCCCCCGGCAGCCCATCCTCGTCGCTTGCAAACAAGTCCTGGCCCTGCTCTAGCAAATCCTCAAGCCCACCACCTGTCCACCCTTTCCGCGCCAAGCCCTCGAAAATGTCGACTTCGGCACGCACGAGCGAACAGCTTGCATCGAGAATCTTAGCTGAAGCCTCCTGTGAGTCGCGTAGTAGGGTACGGGCGTGGTCAGCATGCAATCCTGTTAGGCCGTCAAGTTTACTAGTTAGGGTAACCAGGTGCTCGCGGAACTTGGCCACATCTCGACGGCGACTCTGGCGGTGCAGCTTCAACCCTTCCTTCTCTAGGCGGCGGATCTCGCGGCTGCGCGCGGCAACTTCGCGTTTGTACGTCTCATCCTCGTCCTCGATATTACGCCGCCACTGATCTAACTCGTGTAGTAGCGGCACCTCGAACGATTTGTATACTGTCTCACTTAAGATCTGCTGGTGGTTTGCAATTAAGTGGTGCACGCCACTTGCGCTTAATAGTAGCTCTGCGGTGCATGATCCCTTTGTGGTAAAACTATTGGTTAGGCTAGTACCGCTAGGAGGGCCGAGAGTATCGGCTCGGGCTTCTTTTAGCCTCGCGCAGGACTCGAGGGCGGAACCGAATGCGGAGGCGGCGGTAGAGAGGGATGCGAGCGCGATGCGGTACGACTTGGCTGTAGCTAGCAAGTCCGAGTATGCTAGCTGGGATTGCTCGAGGTCGTTCTTAGAGAGGACGGCGTGGGCTGGACGGGGCGGAGGCGGGAGTGGTAGGTTATATTGAGAGAGCGGATTGGCTGTGGAGGCATACGAGTATGTTGGCGACGCGGGAAGAGGGACTTGAGAGGGAGATGGCGACGGCGGCCTACCAGATGTTGGTGCTCGTGCTGCTGACGGCATTGTTGTTTTCGCCCCAAGAGCCTCCTCTCTTTTAATATCGGTATGATGGTTTTGGTTGGCGGGGAGCTTGTTTACTTCTGCCGTGTCTACCTGGATAATAATCCTAGGCTCAAAACGATCCGATAGCGTAGCAACGGTTGGTGCGGATTCGGGCTAGAGTAGCAGCAGATAATAATTAATACCTAGGTAATGATTAATTATCGGGCTAATCGCGGAAGAGACGACATAATCCAACATCGGTATCCATGTAGCTACAAACGTGTGTAGTCTACCTATAGTTAAACCGTTATATAAGTAGGAAAGATTAGGAGAATTGTTAAGGGCGGAGGCCACAAGATGTACAGAATAATCTAGAGACGAAGTTGAACAACTCGATGGAAGAATGAATCTTGTTTTGGAATCTTGTAAGTTTGGAACTTTGGAACTTTGTTAAATAAAAGCTTGGGTTAGGTAAGGTAAGGTACCTACCACCTATCTTTGCTGCCCCTATGTTAGGTAGGTAGGTAGTTAAACTTACGCCGTTATGCCGCCATCTTGTGATTCCGACTCCACCACCTCCAACTATGCGATAAGATAAGGCACCACCATTCCCCCTATCAAGACAGGTACCTAACGTATAACTCCGCGCACCTGATGTCCCACCGACGATCTCGCGAATTTATCAATGGTTATTTACCTGGTTTTACACATATATGTTTAATTCAACCCGAATTATATATGTGCATTGAAGCTTTATGATGAATTTTGTAAATTTGGCTAAGAATTCTAACATATCCCTCCATAACCTGCCGACTACCTACCTCCCATACATGTATCTCGAGTCTGACGTCTAAGTAGTAAATCAGGCCGTCGTCCAATCATATTTATATTCATACTATGGCCTCCAATTAGTCTGATTTGCACTGTAAGGCGTCTCTATCGTCCAATACGCAACGGACACCATCTATACTTGCACGTCATTGCGAACCACCTCGTAGAATTAGTGCCGTAATAGTCTCTATCGCATTGAATATCCACTTCCCCAGTTTTATCGATTTTACAGTTCCGTCTTGTTGTCTTGAGGCGGGAGACGAGCCTTCAAGAAAGCCTCAACCTCGTCGAGTTCCTCTATACAGGCCGAATGAGGCAGCCCCCTATTTTTAATCAGTTAAATGTCAAATGTAAGAGAATATCCGCAATGAGGGATAAAAAAATGAGCTGCTCACGGATATATCTTCATCGTCACATCGAAACCACGGCTCTTCAGCGATTCGTAAGACATCTTGCCCAAGTTCGTCGGTACGACTGCATCCTCATCTCCATGACACATTAAGATTGGTGTTTGATGGTTGTGATCGTCCTCTTTGAGAAGATCGTCAAGCTTTGAGTCTAAGGGTAGGTAGCCCGAAAGTGAGACTATGCCGGCCAACTTGAACTTGGCCGTCAAGCCAGAAAAGAGGGACATAGCAGCGCCTTGTGAGAAGCCGCCGAGTACGATGCGGCTAGGGAGTATCCCAGAGTCGATCTCGGCTTGGATCAGCCCGTGGAAGTACTCTCTACTCTGCATGATACCATTCTCATCTTGATGCCTTTTGATATCGTCTATTTTGCCAGTGAGTGCAAACTTGGGTAATGGTTAGACACGACAGCGGACATATAAGGAGGAAGAAGGCCACTTACGATATCGTACCACCCAGGCATAGACATTCCGCCCGACTATCCAGTTACGATGAGTCCCACTGACGCATCTCAACCTCTAGTGAGAGTAACTTACAGCCGTAACCGGGATGCGCGGGGCATGGGGCAGGATGAATTTGACCTCATCCAATCTCTGTCTCCGTCTCCAGTTCTCTACTGCCGATGCCCATCCGTACCCGTTATCACCCAATCCGTGGATGAAAATGACGGTAGCTGTGTGCTTGGCGGCAGCTGGGAATAGCAACGGTGGAGCTCGGCGCATCGCCATAGTGGGATCGGAATTCGGTTTGGCAAATGTGGTCGTTAAGAAAGACAACAATAATACTATGAACGAAAAGATTGTTTTATCCGCGATAAGGAAGGTGAGCATCCGCTAGACGGAAAATGAACTAAGCAGGTAGGGATTGAGGCCAAAGGTAATGAGTTAGGTTAAAAGGAATGAGTTACGTGATGGTTGATTTTAGTTGTAGTTTTTGTTCTTTCCTGTTACGCATTGGAAGACTTCAACTTGGTGGGGGGTAGTTGGGGTTGTTCCGCCATCTGTGTTACATCCATAGTACATAAGGTAGGTACAATATGGTTTGTAATTCCTGCCTTAATTGGCTGCTGCTATCCGTAACAAAACAGCCAGGGATGCAGACGATTACCTCATGTATCGCCTAAGCTAGGTAATGCAACGGCCCACTACGGTACCTAGCGCCATAGCTAAATAGCGGCTGAAACTCAACGCTAGGGGGTATGCTGACTGATCCTTGGTAATTGCTGAAGAATCGGTCAATAGACTCAATACAGCTTCTCCTTAACCTAACCTAGTGACTTACACTGGGACTTCTTAGTGCACCTACGGCAGGGGGGCGGATTACAAATGGTTTTCAACAGCTTCCCATCCTTTTTTCTATATAGTCGTTAACTTTTCATGCCAATGGCTTCCCCTGGGTTAATTACCAGAACAATTCTAATTGTATCCTTACTTGTCGTAGCTGTGGCTTTCTTATTCTCATCATCATCACTATCTCGCGCCATCCTGCCCCTTTCCGTCTGGAAACCCGTTTCCTCCATCATAGCCCAATATCAAACATCAACAAACTCAAACTCGCCACCAATGACGACTAATAAGACCCCGGTTTACTTCTTCAGCCATGGCGGCGTGAGTTCTTGCGAATTTGACCAGACTTAAATTCATTAATCTAACTTGGACACAGCCGGACGTGCAATACAACACGGTCCATCCCGCCTATCCAATTCTCCAGAAAATAGGGAAGGAAATTACTCAGAAAGTGAAGCCCAAAGCTGTCGTCGTCTTTTCTGGCCATTGGGAGGCTGAGCCTGATGTCATCGAGGTCAACACTGCTGAGCACACAGACCTGATTTATGAGTGCGTTTGTACCTAATGGAGTTCTTCGTTCAACCGATGCTGATGAGTCTGGGTAGCTTCTATGGATTCCCGCCCGAGTTCTACAAGGCGCAATATCCCAATAGGGGAAGCCCCGAATTAGCCTCCAAGGTCATTGATCTCTTAACGAAAGCCGGTATAAAGGCCAAAGGCGTGACTAGAGGACTTGACCATGGAGTGTGGTCGGGATTCAATGTCGGTATGGCTCTACTTCTCAGCTACGCTTATTCATATGCCATTTGTCTTATTTCCGCTGACATTCCGAAGCCTTCCACCCCGAAGAAAACCCCCTTAATGTTCCCTTGGTTCAAGTAAGCTTATACGCCAACCAGAACGTGGACATGCACTATCAACTGGGGCAAGCCGTTGCCTCTCTGCGTGATGAGAACATTGTTATCATCGGCGCAGGAATGTCTGTGCATAATCTTAGGGACTTGTCCAAAACTTGGGGTGACCGGAGGCCGCTGCCTTATACAGTATCCTTTGACGAGGCTTTGAAAGACGCCGTTGAGTCCCCGCCAAATGAGCGATGGGCCCGTATGAAAGACGTTGCCAAGCGGCCGGACGCTAGACAAGCCCATCCGGTGAGTTCAAAGAATCATAAACTATAAGGGGTCTGGCTAATCATTCTCAGCGGTTCGATCACTTAATGCCGGTATATGTAACAGCTGGTGCGGCTGGTGATGACGAGGGAAAGAGGACATGGACATTGCACGAGGGTTGTTTGGCGTGGGGTCAGTATAGATTTGGACAGGTCCCCGCGTGAAAGGAAGACTAGCAATATAGAAACCACGACATCAGCCTATCATCGGAGTTTTTGATAATGCCATTGTAAAAAATACAAATAAAAGGGAGAAAGGGAACGCAGTTTATCTACCTACTATATCTACTATTGTTTACCTAGATACGATCCGTACAATGATGCCTGAAGCTTCTAATCCCTGGGTATTATGTACTATCTATGGTATCTTGTCATACATTAAGGTATTTCGTACGACAGATACTCGGTAGACAGCATAGGCATCGGGAGGTTCGCTGCACACAGGCTAGTTGCATTTTTGGTGAGCGGAGAAGTTTTCGAGGCTTTGCCCGAGTAATATAGCCGCAATTTCTAGAGTTGAGACCCCCCAAGT
Source organism: Daldinia decipiens (assembly GCF_022478715.1). Lineage (NCBI taxonomy): Eukaryota > Fungi > Ascomycota > Sordariomycetes > Xylariales > Hypoxylaceae > Daldinia > Daldinia decipiens. The sequence continues at coordinate 8,110 of NW_026054569.1, read as the reverse complement.
CGAATATAAATTACTTCCTGTCTCCATATGGATTTAAAATCCGGAGGCTTAGGTGGACATGAAACTCGTAACGGCCTCACAATTCAGCCCAACAGAACTTTGAACAGAACCATGGAAAGCATTTCCTATCTTGAAAGCCAACCCGGCACCTACAATGCCGCCAATTCAGATCACGGTATGTCCTATAATAATGCCACTCAAGCATAGCAATCATTCTCCGCAGTGTTTTGAAACATATGCCTAGCCTCTCTAAAGCCACTCTAGTTGATAGGTAGTGAACTGTTTTGGGTTATTTAGTCGGAAAGGCTTAACATCAGGTTCAAGGTGCAAACACTAGCGATATCACCCCTTCTGGGATCAGGAATAGAGCTTATGCTATGGTGAAGAAAAGTCTCGGTGGCTTATTCAATAGTAGCACCGAAGACTCTCAGTCCGATATACCACACTATATCAACAGGAGCAGTGAGTTGACGAGATCCCTATACATGGTACACTTGTTAAATGGGTTTCCTATCTAGTTAAGAGTTATCCACGAGGCTACCCGCGACTTGCCGCAATAGTTGCTTCGAATAGAGACTACTTAATCATCCGCCAATTCGGGTACTTGCATGCGAGGGTGCTACTAGATCTTCAGGACAAGCTACAAGGGTACGAAGAAGATCTTGAGAAACGCGACAGAGAGAGCCATAGTGAGGGTGCCAACAGTCTGCCGTCGATCCAGAAAATGGACCTACTCAGAAATATTGAAGAGACATTGAAGAGATACAGTAAGCTATAATAGGATATGCTGTGCATACAACACCAGGCCTAACCAGTATGAAACCAGAGATAATGATGGATTATGCTTCTTCTCCTCATCTCCAGCAAGATCCCTCCGAGACGGACATCAAAAACTTGGGGGCCCTTTCTAACGTACATGCCCCATTCGCCAACGAGAAAAAGAAGTACTACCTGTACAATGAGGATCTCGTATCACTGAACTCACAGGAAGACACGGCACGAGTGGATGGGCTCCTTACGAAGCTCATCTTCTACAAACCTAATAAGCTGATCGAGGTAAATATGTCTGCCACAGAGCGAAATAAATAGGGAAAAGGCAAAGAATCTATTACATTGAAAGCTAACACTTTTCGCGCGTAGAAAATTTTCAAGTACGAAGTATGTTCGAGATCCTAACTCGAATAACTTTGCAAAATCTCTAACACATTTACTAGGACAGCACCCACCAGAATGATCCAGTATTCATTAGCAAAACCAAATTCAATGCCGCTATAGAAATCATTCTGGTCTTTACACTTATTGTGGTTCTCGTATGCCCGATCTATCCCCTATATCGCTTATGCCAAGGCGAAATGACTACTTCAACCATAGTGGGTATCATATTCATTCAACTTGGGTCTACATGTATCTTCACTTGTTCTCTCAGTTATGTAACCCGACCAAAAAGACAAGAGTTGTTTGCATACTCTGCAGGGTCAGTATTAAGTTCACTTTATTTCCCCTAGTTAGATGATTGTAGAAATCTTGGATATAACTAATAGAAATACAGGTATATGGCTATAAGTTAAAGCACCCTTACAGGGGCCACCCTAGTGGGGGCCATCTCAAAAACGCAACGCGTTTGCAATAAGGTCTATATATAAATTATTATATAATTTTATTAATTTTTAATTAATTAAAAAATAAAACTTATTATTTAAATCTTTATCTTTTTACAATTTTAAAATACTTATTTTTTCAGCTTAATTATATTATGCTATAGTAATAAATAACGTTTTCAACGGCATATCCCTGCGGCAAGCGTTTAAAAAATACCTTATATTACAATACTACCTTACAAACTAAATATTAAATTGTAAAACATAAAATAATTATTTAAAAAAACGTTAAAAGCTATTAAAATATTAAAAAAAAAAATTAACCGATTAAGCTGTTACGTTAAACTGTATTAATTATACGCTTCTTTTATATTAATTTAAAAATATTACAAGAAGATTATTAACTTATAATCACCGGTTTAATATCCTTAATAAATATTAATATATATAATTTTTATTTTGTTATTTTAATATTAAATCGGCTAAAGCTTATTTAATCAATTATAAACAAATTAATAAAATTATAGTTAATAATATTAATATTTTTTTTAACCAACTCGAAATTTTTAAAATTAAGAATATCCCGGCTAGGTATATATATAACATTAACAAAATGGAGATTATAGAAAGGGTTAGGGATAATAAAATAATTATTAATAAAGTTTATAAAAAATATATCGTAATTAAAGACTATAATAATAAAACTTAAACGTTAATTATTAAATACGTTAATAGTAATAACTAATCTTTAAATCCCTTTATTATATATATAAATAAATATATATAATAATAATAATTTCTTAATAATAAAAACGTTAAATTTAAAAGTTAAAAATTTATTATATCTTTTAATAATTAAATTAATAATAATATTACATTTAAATAATTTTGTAAAATTTTTTTAAAAAAAATAAAACTATTAAATTATTAATAATAATAATTATTAATTTTTAATAACTACGGTAACCATACCATAATAAAATTCCTTTAAAAATGCTTTATAAATAAAATTTATATTATCTTCATCCCGGTACACTTATTGTACGTTTTATAAGTTATTAATGTAGGTATATTTTTATTAATAAAACAAAATTATCGTTGTAAATTTATTAAAATATGTTAGTTATATTATATTTTTAATCTCGATAAAAGAAAATTTATTATAACTTATTAAATAACACAAAAAAAACGTCTAATCAAATATAATATATTAGCTAATTAAAAAGTTACGGAGATCTATCTTAAAGATCGGAATAAGTTATTAAATTATCGGCTTATGCTTTAAAAAGCTTTCGGTACTACCCCAACCCCCCCAAACCTTATTTCTAACCCAAAAAAACTTAATTTTATCAAAAATATAACCCTAATCCTTTTAATAACACTTTTAAATTTATAAGATATTAATATTTTAATTAAAAAATTATTTAAGATCAATATAACGTTTATTAAACCTGTAACAAAACTTTTATTCAATAAAATCGGTAAGGTTTTAATAAAACTATTATAAAATTAACCATAACAAAAACTTACGCTAAATATTTAAAAAAAGTATTAGTAAATACAAAACCGTAAAAACGGCGTAAAATATTACCTAACCCAAATTTAATATTTATAAATATTAAGGCTATTATAAAAGAAAAAAAGTAATTAAAGGCCTAAGAATTAAATGGTATAATTATAATCAACAATTTTAACACTAATTTAAAAAATAAAGCCTTATTAATTAAATCAATAACAAAAGACTATATTGTTGTTAAAATATAATAAATTATAAATTAATTAAATTAAATTTAATTAAATAACGTTAAATTAAAATTAAAATGCTTATTTTAAAGGTTTAAAAATTTAAAGTGGCCCCCATTAGGGTGGCCCCCGTAAGGGTGCTTTGACTTACTTACTGCATTTATAAGTCAAACACTTCAGAACAGCAACAAAGGAGGGGGGGCATGAATATTCTAGAAATCTATGAAATATCGAGACTGCTCCTTATACACTTGCTTGTGTACACTTGCTTGCCTTCCATGATATACTGCTGGAAAAGTATGTTATCGATATGTTATTCGTTGTTTAGTGGAATTAAATCGTACGGTTGAAGAAGGGTTGCGAATTACTACGATGTCAAGTGCATTCTATAGTCGTTGTATTAATACATACCAGTATGTAATCTTGCAGTGCTATCAAATCGTTCTTGAGGCCATTTTCATCAGACTATTATTAAGTGACCTTGGACTTTATTAGCAAATAAGTCTCTAGTTCCTCTACGTAGGGCCGGTAGAGTTAAGCAGTAAACCCGATATTCGTGCCGATAACTTACTAAAGTTTACTTGTACGTAGTCTACAAAATGACATACTCTACATCGTAAGTATCATTATATGATGGGGGTTTCATTGGCCAGGTCTCTAGGCGATTAGGTAAATAGTTGATCGAAAAGGTTATGAGGTTGTGAGTCACTATTATATGATAGCAAGCTAACGCGTCATATTACGGAAAGGATATTATCTAGAACAAAGGGTGCCTCATGAGAAAAGATGACAAATCACCAACGGATTGTGCGTGGCCACCTACCTACCTGAGATAGCTCAGTGATTATCAACCACGAAGAGATGCCTATTTCGACTGTATTTCATGGCTATTTTACTTGTAGTTTCCTGTCATCATATTTGGCAAACTAATATTATTTGTGATTACAAATGTAACAAGTGATTCAGTATGAGTAGAATACCTACTCAAGGTATGAGTCCATGCTGATAGGAGGGTTTTTATTCATATAAGAACTCTAGACCACTCAGAGGAGATTTTCTTCTACTCTATGATCATAGATATTTACGATCTGGTCGAACAACATTTTACCGTAACTTGAACAATACGTACCTAGGTCGGCAATAGAGCATACTTCTGGTTATCTATTCCTCTAGATTAGTGAAGTATATAAACGCCTACCCTTTTATTTCTTCAGAAACCTGGCTTATATTTCGCTGACAACTGTGTAATATTAGATACGATACTCGTTAAGAATGGATAAAAAGCCAAAACCAATACCTGATCGTAATGGTTCTCCCACAACGCTATCGCCCATGGAAGACGAGGTGAGTTTCCTTTGCTAAGAAAACAAACCCATGATTCATAGTATTTTAGGAGAATATCAAAGTTTCTAAGGCTGTGAGACAAGATACCCCCGAGTTCGAAGCTAGGATGGCGTACAACCAGAGGGACGGATCCTTCTATTGGGAGATCAGGTTGCCAAACGAACAGAAATACAGAAAATTTGAGTTGGAAGATGTGATTTGCTCCTTGGTACCAAGACGCTTAGCCCAACACTAGGGTGATTGGTGAAAACCCTCATTGCCCTGAGAACAAAAGGAGGAATCATCTATTACATGCGTGAGGGCTTTGGTACTAGGAGCTAGGGATCTACGAGATTCGCGGTCACTTCTTGTAAAGATGCTTTCAGAAGAGCGCAGGGGTATTTAATATGAAATAGCGCTTATAATTCATATACCTCGTGTACAATATGAGTATCTTGGTGTGGAGTCGACGATCATTAACAACTGTGACTGAGTGATATGAAGAAAAATAACTATATAACCTGACCTATATTATACTTAATACACAGAGCCTCATTAGTATTAACATGAATAGTTTATATGATTATTACTATATATCATGTAGTCTATAATCATGCCGGTATTATTATGCATCACTGACCACTCGTCTTTCCAGGATAACCCTAAAAATCTCATTTAAAGTTCTAACAAGTTATTTAACTTTTCTAGTAGTACTGAAATATAACACTACTTAGGTATTCATAAGATCGCCCAACAAAAACAGAGAGAATATAACTAGATCTAGTAACTAGAGTATAACTATGAGTCTAACCCAGTCTCTATCCATAGTTCGTCACGTAGAAGCCAAGCTGTTTCCCTACTTCTCGCATCCGTACACTGCCTCTATAGCAACGAGTTGATCCTATTGGAGCTGCTAGGTATCATGGCGGGAATGAAACATGGCTTATGGGTTTCTTACTAAGAAGCCTGACACGTGGGTACAAGTGTGTGTCCAATATATAACCTGCGAAGAAAGAAAGAAAACCACAGCTCAGCAAACTTGACCAACTCAAATTACTCTTTTAGTAATTCTTTATATTGCCAATATAGTAATTAAACATTTAAGTCTTTAGGTCTTGGGTTAATATCTATAACAATTTTATTCTTGTTTGTAAATTCTACTAATAATATAGTTTGGAGCGAAAGTAAACAAACCACTAATTCTTTGCTAGCGAATAGAGGCTCTATCGTGTAAGTTTTATTCGTTGTCGTCGCTTCAATGTCTTCTTAAGGAGGTACCAAGCATCTACTGGCTTTGGTTAAGCAGGACTTATCAGATGTATCACAATTGTCACGTCATCTTCAAGGAGTCAAATTGACTCAGCTATCTACTCTGATTAATCATCCTTGTGTTGCTTGATATATAGATGTTTGTTGTTATTATTGCTGCACATCAACAGCATATTCTGACTATGCAATCTTCCTTTATATTGCTTCGCAGTTAGCAAATATGGGTAGAAAGCCGAAAATATGCGCCAATACGAACCTCAATTATGAAAAGGCCCTTATAAAATAGCAACGTTAAAGAAGGTGTCTAGACCAACCCCCATTAGCAGTGATATTTGTCCATCTCTCACTTTAATTTCAGAAGGTTTTCACAATTCAAATCGTCATACAGAAGGTTTAACGGTTTTCTGAAAATAGGATGTAACTATGCTTGACTATTAGTTTCACTAATAATGAGAAAACCACCATAGTGCAACTAACGACTTCCAGAACGTCCAGGGCAGCAGACCTCTGCTTCTTGTGCATGCCAGGAGATACGTCGCATAACCCTTATATCCATCTAATTGACATTCTCTGAGGTTATCCGGCCAGGTATAGTTGTGATGGCATCAATATAAGTTAGGCACTATTGGTAAAAAAGAAATTGTAGAGGAGATGAAGGCAAACCAGATAGGGGAAGACCAAAAAGAAAAGGTATGATCGCGTCCAGGCTCGAACTGGAGACCTTCAGTGTGTTAGACTGACGTGATAACCAACTACACCACGCGACCGATACTCAATTTGAAGAAAATATCTATTATATTCCTAGCTGTGTACGCACAGACCACACCACATTGGAAGCTTCCTTCAACTTGTCTGCCGAACCAATCGAATCGGTACCGAAATACATATCGTTATCAGGATTTAAGTTCCTACCTATCGCCAAAATTCTTCATTGCGACAATATCAATTAATTCAGATTTGTGGTTTGTGACGTAACGTCACCGATAAGCTCACGCTCGTTCCTCCTTCTCCCCGGCATTCATCTAAGATCTTTCCAACAAGGTAACCAATCGGACGATTTTGCTGCGTATCGACAGCAGCGGTCATAAGGCAGCTTCATAATTTCTTTGCCAAGTATTCCGTACCCAACTAACAGGTACCTCCTAACCCTACCAAGATCTCATTTCGACATCGGTAGCGCCCGAGCACAGATTTTCTTCTTTGAAAGCTCTCCACATTCCTTATCAGCCTGCCCAAGTCCAAAGACTCTGCCATTGGTCAATGGCTTCTGATAAGTTTCCGCTTACACGTTCATGGGGGTCACAGATTTGCGACCTCGTTGATCCTGACCCTGGTTTCGTTTTGTCCTGGATCTGACACTGCGATTCTATTTGCAGTTGCTTATCAAACATGTGCGTGTCGTGAGCATATGTGCAGCCTGCTTTATGCCCTAGGCAGGCAGATCGGGCGAGTTGGCAAATGCAGTTACCGTCTAAGTCATAAGATCCCGGAACGTCGAACAATTTGCTCAAGCTTTAAACCTTGAATTGCGACGTGGTAAGGAGCTAGGTACAGTTGCAAGAGCTGCGATGTATCCCTCTTCGGTAGATACAGCCACTACCAGCCGTCTGGCCTGGAGCGTGATAGGTTCGTTTATCGACCACGGCTTATATCCCGGTGAGACATTGGCCGGCATCCTTCCTTTGTGTATTCCCAGCAAGACCCTGTATGCGGGGGTTTGTTCCATCGCGTACTGTGGTAGGGCGCCATATCAGGACGCCAATCCGGGGTGTACAGGGAGAGCTTCGAGCTTCGAGCTAGGCCACTGATAAGCAGGGTTGCAAAATTAGTTAGTTTAGTAACTAAAACCCACTTTTTAACTAAACTAAAAAACTAAAAACTAAAAACTAACTAACTAAAAATAATTGGAGCAAAAAACTAACTAACTAAACTAATCTTGGCACTAATTAAACTAATTAAAAACTAACTAAATTTATTTCTCCACTTTAAATTTTTTTATATAAATAAATAAATAAAATAAAATAAATAATAAATAATATTAAATAATATAATAAAAATAATGAAAAAATATAATTAGATTTCGAAAAATTTAAATAATATAATAATATTAACCCGAAATTTTTCCGGATTTTTTTAAAATTAATATATTTTATTTATATATTTATATAAAATAGCGT